>NC_056726.1:1710861635-1710886635 GCF_019279795.1 Protopterus annectens | reverse complement strand
CTTCTGCAGGCCCTCCACCAGTGATGGCTGCATCTACTGCCCTTCATCATGCAGGATTTATCATGTCCATTGTGTGATGTCAAACCTGTTCATATATCCTGCCCTGCTGGCTTGTGCCTTTCACATCATGGATAAAGTCTGCCCACAATGCAGCCCACTGCTCCCTGCTTTGTATCCCCCTGGACAGTAAGATGTGATAATGTTGCCTTAGTTCTTCCAGTATAATTTCATTCTCTGCATTCGAGAAGGGTGCATGGTGTCTAGACTACATAATTCCTGAAAGACAGCAAAAGGAGTACACATTAGAGGATTACATATGTGGATGTACACTATGTAGAGATAAAGCAAAGCCAAAATGGCTGGCACTATCCACTGCTTGCACACATATGTCATACTTCACAGTGTGCAAACACATGTACTGTATGTACACATACAGTGTGGATACAACTAATATAGTAGTAATAGTCAGATATTCTTATGTGTGCCATGACAGCTACTGCTGTATTATCATACACCCAACACTTGAGTCTACTGTGGTGTGTCCCCTACAGGCAGCCCTTCAATAATATGTCATATGAACAATGCCACACCAATAGCAGTGTACTATTGCAACCACTATGAAAGGACAATCCAATGAGACCAGTGTGCCACAATTACAAAAGACAATGCACCCTTAATCTTTTGTACATCCTGTGTAGGTGTAAGACAACAGGAGATCAATAACATGTCATTATCACATGTCTAAGACAGGCTTAATGCTGTAATCCCTGTTACCTGTAAGTCTATTCACCGATCTGCAACCTGTTGTACACAAAAAACAGTTACATACCTGATGGCTTGCAGTACTCCTCCATTAACATTTGGTGATAGTATAGTTGTCATAAAGATGTGCGCCATTTGAGGAAATTCGCATACAGAATGGTTGCCCATAGCCAGTTGCTTGCCTTTTAAACATGCTTCCCGTCAGCAGGTGAGTCCCACTAAACCAATCTGTGGGTCTGAAATGCTAATTGCAGCAAACACATCTGTTTTGCACTACCATCAGCCAGTGACATGCAACCACTGTAGAATATATAAGGCCTTCATGTACATTAGGGCCCCTTTCTGATATGTTGTGCTGGACATTACTAGGGTGAGGAGACTACATTGTTGCAGAGGGTAGGTCTGCAGCAGCCACCTTTACATAGAGATGTGTGTGCTACAGACTGCAGCTACTGCTGCAGGTAATAGTCATAGGCAGAGAGTGTAAACACTTTGGAGGACAACAAGCTGTAGGAATAACTGTGTAAACTGTGTCAGCCTTGTTGTAGAGCCAGGGCCAGAGTGAGGAGTACCTTGTACATGCAAATGAAGGCATGTGTTTAATGTAAGTATGTTAGGCAATGGTATCAATAATAGAGTACTAGGCAACATGTTTGGTGTGTCCTTGAGCAAGTTGGGGTATATATGTGAATATGTCCACCATTTAATTAATCCATATACATATTGATTAATATTATATGTAACACAACATAAATAACATAACAGTCAGTATGATAACAACATGCCAGTAAGAATTAAAGTATATGGCCAACAAAACAGTTAGTTTAACAAAATATGTTAATACTGAATAATAATAGCACATAACAATAATCAAACACATTTTCCAAAATAGTTAGTTTAGCAAATTGTGTTAATATTAAATCATAATAATCCATAATAATAAATAAATGAATATAAGGAGTGAGGAGAGAGAGAAAAACGTTCCATTAGTGACATTGCAGATTATATCACTGAAAACACTGATAGTGTATACTCTACAGGTGTGTAATCAGTTTTGGGTACAGTGGCTACTATTATCTTATAGCTGATGTAGTGCGTATGTATCTCTCAAGTTGTAAGCATGGTTTAGTATGGGCCAAGCAATAACAAATGCAGGTGCACAACTACACAGAACAGTTTCACATAATGTAGACTTATATTAATAAAACATTTAAAGAAACCAAAAATACTACAGGAAACAGGTCCACCACACAAATACACAGTAAAGCTTTATTCTGGTACCTTGGCTTTTCACATTCTAAGGAATAATTCAAACAGCATACACCCAACTCATTTATACACCAGGTGCTATTACAAAACAATTAATTATCCAATTACCCCATTATTAATTCAATAAATTATACAAAATAGGACATCTCCATACATTTCAAAATAGCAAAACATTTCACTTATATAAAATATTTTTTTTATTTTTTACTCAGACCATATATTAAATTTATAATGCTTATTTTTTAAAATACTTATTTTTTTTTAAAAAAACTTTTCCAAAGTTAAATTGCTATCTATATTTATTCCCCTAGGATGGAGTGTCCCATAATTAATAATCATTCTACATTCTAATCTGTTAAGTTCATCCCTAAAGCTACCCCCATATTTATTTATTTATTTTATTTTAAGTTTGATGAAAGGGGAAGTCCACTAAGGACCATGGCCATGCTAATACACACAAAAACAAATTGGGTTACTAATCCCCCATGTGCAGATATAATATGGTTAGCTACTGGACTAGTCATATTCCACCCATAGCCGGCCTTAAGCATAGGCCAACTAGGCGGCCACCTAGGGCACCGCTTTAGCAGAGGCACTTTTTCAGTGTTTATTTGGTGTAAGTAGTCCAGGATGGGGGCACCAGGTGGTGTGGTGGTGGGCGCTGTGGAGCACTTTTGCCTAGGGCACCAGTCGACCTAAGGCCGCTCCTGCATTTCCACCTTCTAATATCTCCCAGATGTTCCATTATTCTAACCTTCACTTTTCTTTTAGTCTGTCCCGTATACCATTTTATATTTTGGCAATCACATCCAATAATATACACAACTCCCTGCGAGTTACAACTAAAAAGATATCTGGCTTTATAAAATTTACCATTGATTTTAACTCATTTAAGTTCTTCATCCTGCCAAACCCTGAGCAATTCCCACATGCTCATGTCTCCATTCTGTTACTCACTCTACTCATCAACCCATCCCCACTCAACAATTCCTTCAAATTATTATACCTGCCATAAGAAAAAGTTATATGACTGGGAAATAGTTGTCCTACAGTCATATCCCCTGATACCGTATACCATAATTCCTTAACTATTTTCTCCAAAGTATTAGAAAAAAGGGAATACTTAGTCACAAAAAACAATTTGTCCTTTCATTCTCCCCATATGTATTCCAACATCTGTCATCAGGCCTTCTATGCCTGCCGTGAACAACTTTGTGGGCTTCTATCAAAACAGTTTCAGAATACCCACATAAACATAATCTCTTCTGAACTCATTCAAAAATAACTCCTTTAACCTGACATCCAAAGTATTCTGATAAATCCTTCTAAATTCTCCATACAGCAAGGATTTAATCAAATGTGGGGATGCATGCTATCTGCATGAAGAAAATTATTGACAGAAGTGGGTTTCATAAAAGGCCTAAACTGAATCTCATGATCCCTATTCACATATAACTCCACATCCAAAAAGGTAATATTCACAGAGTTAAGATGACAAGTAAACATCAAACCATGAGTGGTACCATTTATGTGTTTCATAAACTTCAAATATTCTTGTTGTTCACCTCTACAAACAAAAATCAAATCATCAATAAATCTCTTATAATAAATCACATTCCTTGAAAAATACTCATTGGGGTTCATGAATTGTCTTTCAAATTCTCCCATATACACCACAGCATAAGTGGGGGCATACACCCCTCTTTCTTAAAATTCACAAAGTTCACAATTAAACCTTTGTACCAGGTTGCTAGAGAGTTCCATATAATAATAATTTACAAAAACTAGTTCTTCTACCATTTTCTTTTTTTTGCAAAAAGAATGTATCACTCCACCTAAAATAACTGTGACTGAGACAGAATTCTAAGATTGACAACAAATAAGAGGTACGAGGCCCTTCACCCATTATTCTACTCATAGCTTCCAGCCCCCATTTAGTTTCAGTCTTAGTATACATAGAACTAACATCAACTGTGGCCCAAAAAAAGTCATCCCTCCATTTCACCTCTTTCAAACCAGTATATAGCTCCCCGGTGTTCTTAATGTGGGAGGGCACCTTTGCCAAGTATTTCTTAAATTGATAATCCAAAAATACTCCCACATATTCCAAATATGAGTCTATCATTGATACTATGGGTCTTCCCAGGGGGGTGTTTAAACTTTTTTGAATTTTGCGGGTATCATAAAACTTAGTGCCCCTAGGTTCTTTAACAAAAGGTTTCTTAACATCCTTATTACCTAGAAAATCCAACCTTTCCCCTCTTTCTTAAAATTCACAAAGTTCACAATTAAACCTTTGCACCAGGTTGCTAGAGAGTTCCATATAATAATAATTTACAAAAACTAGTTCTTCTACCAGTTTATCATATTTTTCCATATGCATAATAACCCAGTTACTCCCTTTATCAGCTTCTTTGAATACATATTCATTCAAATGAGAATGTACATCCGGTAATTCTGTCCATTCACCCTTAGTTAAATTATAGGCTTTTTTACTTTACAAAAATATATCAAATTCATGTTCCACCCTCTTACATATTATATTTTCAAATAAATTCCCAAGGATTTTTTTGGTGGCATAACATCACTTTTTATAGAGGAAACCACAGGAACATCAAGACTGCCATAACCAGTGTTAAAACCATCGTGTTCTTCATCATAAGCAGAAGTACAGCCACCCATTAATGGTAACCATTTCCCTTTCACAATGTTCCACTAACTCATGAAATAAATCTGTTTCTTGCAAACTAACATCCAGTAGAAATTCATCACTACCATGACTGAATACGTGGGAAACAACATTGCCCCTACCATAATTGCTAAAATACACTTTCAAATACAACTTGCAACAGAAACGTTTTACATCCAATATTAAATCAGCTAAACATGGTAACCTAGTAGGGACAAACTCTGCCCCTCTCAATAATACATTTGTAATGTCATTTGTCAATTCAAAATTAGATTTGCAATTTTCAATTGCTCAGGAACATATTCACTCACAGTTAATGAGGAAAATGATTCAAAGTCCAGAGAACTAATAAAGTCCCTTATTTCTTGTTGTACCTCCCTTGGGTTTTCTACTAGCCCTACATGGGTGTATGTTGGGCAGCTTTGAATAGTACATGATAGAGTTGACAGTTCATCATCTCCAGCCTCTAACACGGGAACTGGCTCTACCAGGAGTTGCACTGGCACCCCCATGCCCAAGTGAGAAGTGGAGCTAGTACCTGATGGTAACTGCTGTCTACTGGGACTGTGTCCCACATGGGACTGCCCAGGACCAGAAGCCCATGGCCTGCCACATCATGGTGTGGAAAGCACACTGCCTTCTGTAGTGCTGGATGTACTGCCACTATGGCAGCATGATTGTACATGGTCACGTGGACTCTCAGCAGATGAGGTTGCTGACCTACATCCACGGGTCCAATACTCATCTCCAACCAGATGTTCCAGCACAGACAATGTGCAGTCCAAACCAGACACTGTCTCAGCCCGCCTTCTGTCCACTGCATCAGTGAACCAATCCAGAGTGTCCCCAGCGTGGTGGAAGCAGTCACAGATGTCAGACTGTGCTGCATCCATAACACTAAGCATACATCTGTTATTCTATTAATAATGTGCCTGTGCGTCTATGATGGCCCGATGCATGCACTGAGTGACCCATGATATGATACCTCCAACAGATGATGGACAAACAGCAGTCCTCCCACAAGCACCCCTGTCAATCTGACTGTGTGGGACCTCGACAGCCTCTGGCTATCACCAGTGTTTACACTCACTGGAGCCATAGTTGCCACACTATCCAGTTCAATGTCCCAACCTCTGACTATCCAATATCTGTAGCCTCCAAGGAATGGGTATGTGTGGGCATACAGACTGTGTGCTGTGACAATAGGGGCAGAAGAGGGATGTCTATCTCTGGGACAGATTCAGCCCCCAACACCCTCACTTGTGCCTCACTGTGGCCACTTTCATCATCAGAGTCTGAAGGAATACTGACATCAGGTTATGTAGAGGACAGACACCAACCTGCCCCCTGGTCACCTGTGATAAGAAAAAAATAAACATTACAGTAATACCTGCACTATTGTGTAAGAAAAATCGACCAAGACTCATAAAAATGAAAACCCACAACTGGATTAGCGGTCAACCATTTTGCTTTTCCGCTTTTGTCCACAAAAGACTTCCTCAGAACAAAATACAAATTTAACTCAATACCTCTATAACAATAATTTGAAGTAAATCAGATAAAACATGAGTAGTAATACTTACTTTTTTATGAAACTATATTTGAAAAACAACACATAAAAACCCAGGACAACTATCTTAACAAATATATGGCAAAACATGTTTCATTGCCTAATGTATTTACCTTCAAACCTGTTGGTTTTTAAAAGGAATTTTAGAGTATTTGCCTCATTTAAACCAGAAGCCTTATCTGCTCTTAAATGTAACTGCCAAAATGTTTCTTTTTGTTCAACTACACTCCTGTAATTACTCCTCTAAAATCCTTAGGTACCTGTTTCAGAATGAAAATAAAAACATTCTACGCTGTTTACACAAAAGAATTATGTTTACATAGAGAATTAGTCTGACCCTTAACCTTAATAGAATATAAATGTTCCTTAACAAAACAGTGTGTCATGCTTACCAGGAGCAGGACCATAGCCTTGGCCAATACCTGATGGACCTGTGAAAAGTTGAGGGTGGGGTAATGTCAGTACCACCACATGTTCCAGCACAACAAGATAATATGTCCATAGATCTTACATTTACAGTAGCTACAGTGTTACTTGTTGTATTGATCAGACTCTGAGTATGAGACTATAACTGGGGTTAACCCCCCCCCCCAAGACAAAGACCTGACACCAACATAAAAAAATCTGCAGCTCAACATATTGACTGCTACAGTATTACAATGCTGAACACATTAAGCTTATCTGCACGCTCCTCAGCTGTGGAAACTGTGGCACCCACCTCCACAAAGTATGGTGTAATAAATGCCTCAGAACAGTTGTGTGTGCTTACGTTCACCAGGAATTCCTCAGTGGCTGAGAGTGGTTGTTCTTCTGCAGGGTCTCCACCAGCAATGGCTACATCTGCTGCCCTTCATCATGCAGCATTTATCATGCCCATTGGGTGGTGTCAAACCTGTTCATATAGCCTGCCCTGCTGGCTTGTGCCATTCACATCATGGACAAAGTCTGACCACAAAGCAGCCCACTGTTCGCTGTTTTGTTTACCCCTGGACAGTAAGCTGTGATGATGTTGCCTTAGTCCTTCCAGTATAATTTCATTCTCTGCATCCAAGAAGGGTGCATGGTGTCTACGGTACATAATTCCTGAAATACAGCAAAAGGGGAACACATTACAGGATTACATATGTGGAGGTACACTATGTAGAGATACAGCAAAGCCAAAATGGCTGGCAGCATCCACTGCTTGTTCGCACATGTCATACTTCACAGTTTGCAAACACATGTACTGTATGTACACATACAGTGTGTGGATACAACTGATATACTAGCAATACTCAGATATTCCCATTTGTGCCATTACAGCTACTGCTGCATTATCATACACCCAACACTCGAGTCTACTGTGGTGTGCCCCCTACGGGCAACCCTTCAATAATATGTTGTATGAACAATGTCACACAAATAGCATTGTGCTATTTCAACCACTATAAAGGGACAGTCCAATGAGACAAGTGTGCCACAATGACAAAAGATAATGCACCCTTAATGTTTTCTACATCCTGTGTAGGTGTAAGAAAGCAGGAGATCAATAGCATGTCATTTTCACAGGTCTAAGATAGGCTTAATGCTGTAACCCTATTCCCTGTAAATCTATTCACTGATCTGCAACCTGTTGTACACAAAAAACAGTTACATACCTGATGGAGTGCAGTACTCCTCCACTGACAGGTGGTGATAGTATAGTTGTCATAAAGATGTCCTCCATTAGAGGAAATTCTCATATAGAATGGTTTCCCTTAGCCAGCTGCTTGTCTTTTAAACATGCTTCCCATCAGCAGGTGATTGCCTCTAAACCAATCTGTGGGTCTGAAATGTAATTGCAGCAAACACATCTGTTTTGCACTACCATCAGCCAATGACATGCAACCACTGTAGAATATATAAGGCCTTCATGTACATTAGGGCCCCTTTCTGATATGTTGTGCTGGACATCACTAGGGTGAGGAATCTACATTGTCCCAGAGGATAGGTCTGCAGCCGACACCTTTACATAGAGATGTGTGCACTACAGACTGCAGCTACTGCTGCAGGTAATAGTCATAGGCAGAGAGCGTGAACACTTTGGAGGACAACAAGCTGTAGGAATAACTGTGTTAGCTGTGTCAGCCTTGTTGTAGAGCCAGGGCCAGAGCGAGGAGTACCCTGTGCACTCAAATGAAGGCATGTGTTTAAAGTAAGTATGTTAGGCAATGGTATCAATAATAGAGTACTAGGCAACATGTTTGGTGTGTCCTTGAGCAAGATGGGTATATATGTGAATATGTCCACCATTTGGGCAACTGTCAGACCATGTATTATAGTCTGTTAGTAATTTGCAGTGTGTATGAGGGCAGTCCTTGTTACAATCAGGGACTTCAAATGTGTATGTTAGTGGTGCAGCTGTGGTAATCTGCACTGCGACTCTGAAAGGATTGTGTGGTGCAATCTGATATTAGTAGCCCTCATTCTCTGTGAATTTATATTACCGCATGACGTGACAATATATGGACATATAGTTTTGCTACAGTGATAAGTGAAGTATGTTCATCTGGATTTGATCCTAGGATTGTGTGTGGCAAAATGTACTATTTCCAAGGCATTTAAAAGACTGTGGACTGAGTCACTGCTACGACCAGTGTGTGTGCAAGATGTACATATACAGGCGTGAAAATCATGTTCTACTTCCATCAGTATGTACAAGGCTTTATATGGATATATTTATGAATCAAGTTCCCAGTTCCACATGTATTTTTAATTCCTTAGCAAATGTCTTTCTACATTTTGCTGATAAAGTGGCACATTTGTCTGCTATCACAGGTCTTACTTACATCCATTATTATGTCTTTGGCTTTCTAGTGGTGCACTATTGCACCAGAGTCCCAGGCACACACCCATTTTTCTCATTACTTTTTTATTCAAGTTTGCATGCTGCGGTGCTGCTCGCAGCTCAGCTGAAACATGCTTAATGACTGTAACTGTGTACTATGTATGTATTCTACTTATGTTCCAAATTTCAGCTGTACACCACAAATCTATTAATTACCTTTATTTTTAAAATTAATAGTTTTTTGTTTGTTCTCTCCACTGTAACTATGTGCCGCATACCACTGTAAAACATGTCTCCTGTAATTTGTGTGTATACTGATCATGTCTAAATAACTAAATGTGTCTGTAATTTTTCTTTGTGAAGCTTTTCTCCCCAGGCCTCTGCTGAAAAAAGGCCTTTTCGGCTCAGTCAGACACCCCCGGTTAACAAATGTAAAATAAAATAAAATAAAACTGGCAATCTGTATGTTTTTTTTAAAGCACCTGTTTTAAGTAAAAGTTGTGTGGTATGGCAGGTTAAAACAGTATTCTGTAGCTACAATGGTCTCGGGTTTGAAACATGGGACAGGTATTTATTTTATAATTATGTATTACAATTTTAAAGACACATATAATCAATATAGCTCTTTTTAGCTAAGCTTATCAAAGCTGAGTGACATGGTACATCATGCAGCATCGTGCTAAAAATATAAAGAAAAGAAAAATGGGGAGATCAAAAGTGGTGAAATGGGGTGCAATCAGGGAGAAAACATAGTGAAAGGAAGGTAGGGATGTACAGGAAGAGTGTAGGAAAGAACCATAGCTATCCTACACCCTTCCTGCACATCCCTACCTGCCTTCCACTATGTGCAGGTAGGCATGTGCAGGAAGGGTGTAGGAAAGAACCATAGCTGCCCATTTCTTGTACAGCAACAAACTGTGCACTTAGATAGAATTTGTACATGAATTTGAACTCTCACCCCCAGAGAGTGGAGTGAGGACAACATAACTGCATTGTCAAGCTAGTTGGATCAAATTATATGGGTCCAGTGGACATGTGTGCAAAATGGAGAACTATGTATGGGACAATATATATATATATATATATATATATATATATATATATATATATATGTATGTATATATATATATATATTTTTTTTTGGACAGGTGCCCATTTCTTTTGTGTTTTTTTTTTTAGGTGAGTGGAATGTTGGGGAAGGGACATAAGTATGTGTGGGGGAGGTAAGTTGGGTAGGTGAGGATGCATTTGTAGACAGACAGGATTGCAGACAGTGGTGGTGTGTGACACATGAGGGGGGTGAACACCTTGGGTAGGGAGGGTGGTGTGGAATCCAAGGCCCATGTGCCTTTACAAGGCAGCAGCATGATTTACAATCCCACCCATTGGACTGTTGACACTGCTCTGTCACTGCTCCAAGAGTGGCAGTGGTGGAGGCTAGTCACAGGGGTGAGGCTGCTCCACCAGGTTGGCCAGCATAGCATCAATCAGGTGCAGGGGGGTGGTCAAACCAGTGGTAGACTATCCTGTGAACCAGGACCGGCAGCTCATCCTGGGTGACAACTCCTCCTCCACCACCGCTCCTAGTCTGGGTTCCAGATGTGCTGGGACCCGGTGCCACACCCAGTTGTGGCCAGGTAGGGGGATCAGCCAGAACCAGCCTACCTTGACGTGCTGTGATAAATAAGGTATAGCAATAAGTTATAGTTAGTAATAACCAAACCATTGTTAGTATTAACAGAATAGAACATTCATTTAATTAATCCAAACACATATTAATGTATATTATGTGCAACACAACATAAATAACATAACAGTAAATATGGTAACAGCATGCCAGTAAGAATTAAAGCATATGGCTAACAAAACAGTTAGTTTAACAAAATATGTTAATATTGAATCATAATAACACATAACAATAATCAACCACATTTTCCAAAATGTTAATATCAAATCATAATAATCCATAATAATAAATAAATGAAGATAAGGGGTGGGGAGAGAGAGAAAAACATTCCATTAGTGACATTGCAGATTATATCACTGGAAAATACTGATGGTGTATACTCTACTGGTGTGCAGTATCAGTTTTGGTTACAGTGGCTACAATTATCTGATAGCTGATGTAGCATGTACATACCTCTCAAGCTGTTCGCATGGGTCAGTATGGGCCAAGCAATAACAAATGCAGGTACATAACTACACAGAACAGTTTGACATAATGTAGATTTATGTACCTAGTGAAAACACAGATTAATAAAACATTTAAAAGAAACCAAAAATACTTCAGGAAACAGCTCCACCACACAAATCCACAGTAAGGCATTATTCTGGTACCTCGGCTTTTCGCCTTCTAAGGAATAATTCAAACAGCATAAACTGAACTCATTTATACACCTGGTATTACAAAACAATTAATTATCCAATTACCCTATTATTAAATCAAACAATTATACAAAGTAGGACATCTCCATACATTTCAACATAGCAAAACATTTCACTTATACAAAATATTTTTTATTTTTTACTCATACCATATATTACATTTATAATACTTATTTTTAAAAACTTATTTAAAAAAAAAAAAAGCTTTTACGAAGTTAAATTACTATCTACATTTATTCTCCTAGGATGAAATGTCCTATAATTAATAATCATTCTACATTCTAATCTGTTAAGTTCATCCCTAAAGCTACTCCCATATATATTAATTTGTTTTATTTATTTTATTTTAATTTTTATGAAAGGGGAAGTCCACCAAGGACCATGGCCGTGCTAAAACACTAACAAACAAACTGGTTACTAACATCCCATGTGCAGATATAACATGGTTAGCTACTCGACTATTCATATTCCACCTTCAAATATCTCCCAGATGTTCCATTATTCTACCTCTCACTTTTCTTTTAGTCTGTCCAATATACCATTTTATATTTTGGCAACCACGACCAATAATATACATAACTCCCTGCGAGTTACAACTAAAAAGATCTCTGGCTTTATAAAGTTTACCATTGATTTTAAACTCATTTAAGATCTTCACCCTGCCACACACTGAGCATTTCCCACATGCTCGTGTCTCCATTCTGTTACTCACTCTATTCACCAACCCATCCCCACTCACCAATTCCTTCAAATTATTATACCTGCCATATGAAAAAGTTATATGAATGGGAAATAGGTGCCCTATAGTCATATCCCCTGATACCATATACCATGATTCCTTAACTATTTTCTCCAAAGTATTGGAAAAAAGGAAATACTTAGTCACAAAAAAACAATTTGTCCTTTTATTCTCCCAATATTTATTCCAACACCTGTCACTAGGCTTTCTATGCCTGCCTTGAACACTATTACGGGCTTCCATCAAAACAGTTTCAGAATACCCGCATAAACGTAATCTCTTCAAAACCTTATTCAAAAATACTTCCTTTAATCTGACATCCAAAGTATTCTGATAAATCCTTCTAAATTCTCAATACGGCAAGGATTTAATCAAATGTGGGGATGCATGCTATGTTCATGAAGAAAATTATTGACAGATGTGGGTTTCATAAAAGGCCTAAACTGAATCCCATGACCCCTATTCACGTATAACTCCACGCCCAAAAAGGTAATATTCACAGATAAGTTAAATATCAAACCATGAGTGGTACCATTTATGTGTTTCATAAACTTCAAAAATTCTTGTTGTTCACCTCTACAAACAAAAATCAAATAAAAAATAAATCTCTTATAATAAATCACATTCCTTGAAAAATGCTCATTGGGGTACATGAGTTGTCTTGCAAACTCTCCCTTATACACCACAGCATAAGTGGGGGGCATACAATGCCACCATTGCTGTTCCTTTTTTTTGCTAAAAGAATTTATTACCCCACCTAAAATAATGGTGAGTGAGACAGAATTCTAAGCTTGACAACAAATAAGAGGTACTAGGCCCTTCACCCATTATTCTACTCATAGCTTCCAGCCCCCATTTAGTTTCAGTCTTAGTATACATAGAACCGAGAGCTCCAACAAAACACACTGTAGTGCTACGAAAACCAAGCTTTTTTTTTTTTTTTAAAAAAGTAAACCCAAATGGTGTATGTCCAAAGATGCAAATGAGCAACTGCTGTAAATGATCCTCAGAAGTCCCAGTAAGAAAAAATTGTCACTTTATTGCCAAAATACACACCACAAAAACAAGTAGATCACGGTTTTCATAGCACTACAGTGTGTTCTGTTGGAGCTCTCGGTTTAAGACCTGGTTGGGTCCTTTTCCTAGTTTCTTCTTGGCAAACTGTTCCTTTTTTTTTATTAGTATACATAGAACTAACTTCAACTGTGGCCCAAAAAAAGTCATCCTTCCATTTCACCTCTTTCAAACCAGTATATAGCTCCCCAGTGTTCATAATATAGGAGGACACCTTTGCCAAGTATTTCTTAAATTGATAATCCAAAAATACTCCCACATATTCCAAATATGAGTCTATCATTGATACTATGGGTCTTCCCAGGGGGGTGTTTATAAACTTTTTTGAATTTTGGGGGTATCATCAAACTTAGTGCCCCTAGGTTCTTTAACAAATAGTTCCTTAACATCCTTATTACCTAGAAACCCCAATCTTTCCCCTCTTTCTAAAATTTCACAAAGTTCACAATTAAACCTTTGTATCAGGTTCCTAGAGAGTTCCATATAATTATTATTTACACAGATTAGTTCTTCTACCATTTTATCATATTTTTCCATATGGTTAATAAGCCGTTTACTCCCTTTATCAGCTTCTTTGAAGACATATTCATTCAAATGAGAACATAAATCCTGTAATTCTGTCTATTCACTCTTTGTTAAATTATAGTCTTTTTTACTTTTCAAAAATATATCAAATTCATGTTCCACCCTCTTGCGTATCATATTTTCAAATAAATTAATTGCCAAGTATTTTTTTCATCACTTTTTATAGAGGAAAACACAGGAACATCAAGACAGCCATAACCAGTGTTAAAACCGTTTTGTTCTTCATCATAAGTAGAAGTACACCCATAATGGTAACCATTTCCCTTTCACAATCTTCCACCAACTCATGAAATTAATCTGTTTCATGTAAACTAACATCCAATAGAAATTCATCATCACTATCATGATTGGATACATGGGTAACATTATTTCCCCTACCATAATTACAAAAATAAACTTTCAAATACAACTTGTGACAGAAACATTTTACATTCAGTATTAAATCAGATAAACATGGTAATCTAGTAGGGGATAAACTCTGCCCCTCTCAGTGATACATTTGTAATGTCATTTGTCAATCCAAAATTAGATAGATTTACAATTTTCAATTGCTCAGGAACATTCACTCCCTTATTTCTTGTTGTACCTCCCTTGGCTTCTCTTGTAATTGTTGTGTGGTTGTCCTTGCTTGATGGATTGTATCACCACTGCAGAGTGTTTTTGAGAATTATTAGTTTCCCCCATCTATATATTTTTGAAAGAAATGCTCTTGGGTTTATGCTATTTTAATTATTCCTTAGAAGGTGAAAGGCCAAGGTACCAGAATAAAGCCTTACTGTGGATTTGTGTGGTGGACTTTTGGAACTACCAAAATGTTCTGTAAGCAGATTTGGTAATACATTGCATTCCAGGTAATCATTTTTCTGGTGAACCTGTGACAGAGTACGCAGTTTTAATTACAGTACAGGAAATCGTGACACTTGAGAAGCATGTTTGTGTACAGTACATAAACTAGACAGCTGTCATGGCTTAGTTGGCAGGCATGGGAATAGAACCCTGTAGCTGTGACTGCAGGGGACATCTGCAAATAATGTAATAATTGACTGCAGCAACGTAGTACAGACATGCAAGGAATACAGCCATAATGGAAATTGACAGATTTATTTAAGAATCAACAATGCTGGTGAACAATTTACTGGTATTGCTTTTAAATTTCTGTGAAGTCCATGCACAATATCTGCTCATAACATGGGTTACCTCACCATATACCTTTTGTTCTTGTGGTGAGAGAAAATGTGAGCTTTATGTGACTGATACTGGCCTGGAGATAACCTTGAACCATACTATGAGTTGAGCAATACAAGTTAGAGGACATTTTTTTTGCATTCTAGAACTATTACAGTGTTATAATTGACTGCACTGACAGTAGCTCACACATGCATGAAACACAACCATACTGCGTAGATTAAAACAGATTTATATTAGAATCAGCAATGTTGGTTAACACTTTATTGATATCATTGATAAATTACTGTAAAGTCCACATACAGTATTTGCCCATAGAGTGGGCTACCTCACCCATATACCATTATTACCTGAAGTAGGAGGAACAGCGAGCATTATGTGACGAATATAGGCCTGAAGACAGCCTTGGACAGTGCTATGAGTTAAGCAATACAGTTTGCAGGCCATTAGGTTTGCATTCTACAGCTATTACAGTGTTACACTTGATTGCAGTAACCTTACCATACACAATCAATGCATACAGCTGTACTGCAATGGTTATGACAACACAATCCTGCTATACACTATTTTGCTTAATGAAATTGGTATTGTTTATTGTTTATTGAACTACAGTTGTTATTGTTCATTTACAGAACTACAGGTCTAATTGCTCATTTATTGCATTACAGTTTTATGTGCCCATTTATTGCACTACAGTTTTTCTTGTGCATAGTTTATTGCAGTAAATGCTTTACTCTTTCCTGCCTATTGCACTACAGTTAGTATAATAAATCCGTACTTATCACACTCGCAGCATAGGACAACCTTGTGAGCCCTGTCAGCTGCAGCTGTTGGGAGAGAAGCACATCATTATGCATACCAGTTTGGCAGACATTCAGCTTGCATTTAGGTAAGACAGTGGAAAACATACTTACATATTTGTGGGACATTCCTATTTCTTTCCTCTTGGACCCAGGTGTCTAAGGTTCCCCTCTTTCTCATTTTCAGGTCATCATAATAGTGACGGCACTGCTCACTTGTGTGGGGGACACCAGTAGCACTGGTGAGTTCCCTGGCCAACTGGTTCCAGGTCTCCGTCTTATACTCCAAGCCCAGGAAACTGCCTTGCAGCAGCCTGGGCTCATGGTTATTTACCAGAAGCCCAACAAAGAACCTGGACTCCTGAACACCTCATCACTGTGTCTGAAAGCGTGCACCTTCACCAGCACCACCTGCCATATCAACAGTCAGAGCAGAAGCTTGCACAACTATTCTTTTAGCGAAGCTTAGCACAGCGCAAACATTAATAGCCAGTAGCATGTTTGTGCAGTGCTTAGCATGGTTCAGCAGTGCTTAGCACAGCATAGCAGTGCCTTATTTCATAATTTTTTTATTAAATTAAACAAAAATACTTTTTATTAAATTACACACATGTTCTGCCTGCTATGGCCTTGAACCCAGGACCTAATACACCTAAGACCATAGCATTTATGTGGCTACTTGGATATTATGAAAACTAGTATACCTTCACTTATACTAGTTGGCTACCTGTTAACTTTGCAGAGTATCACTCCATGCCTTGCAAACAAGCCTAAACACACCTATTAATAAATAATTAATTACATCCAGTTTCTATTTTTTTAGATGTGAGGCAGCTGTCAGCTGTCTATATGTGAGCAAAGCTTGGCATGCTGCACTCTGCTCCATGCCATGCAAATAAGCAGAAAAATAAAATAAAAATAAATAAAAACAGCATAAAACTTAATAATTACACATTTAACACAATTCACAGCATTTCAACAGTGGTGGGGTGCATTACAGGGATCCTCATCCTGTACATAACATCTGACCAGGCATCCACGACCACTGGTAGCCTCATCACATCTCCCTACACTGATACAATATCCCTGTTCCTATGCTATCCCTTGGCAGCTTGCCATCATTAATATGCATACCGTGCTGCTGAGGGGGAACCGTGGCCATGTACACAGATACATTCCGTGTAGGCTCTATAATGTACCTATATGGATTTTATTAAATCTTGGGGATAATCATGTAATGTGGAACTTCCTACCTTCTACTGACTAGCACCTCCCAACAATACAGTTCAACCTCAGCCTCCTTACAGGTTTTGAACCAAGCAAATGCAGAACAGCACCAGTCATTTCCCTACATAAGGCTGGGCCTACCACAGACTGAGACAATACAGATAAATAAGTATGACAATCCTCAAATGTAACTGCATGGAAAGACTTATCATAGAACTAATCAGTAAGAAGAAAGAGAA
Source organism: Protopterus annectens (assembly GCF_019279795.1). Taxonomy (NCBI): domain Eukaryota; kingdom Metazoa; phylum Chordata; order Ceratodontiformes; family Protopteridae; genus Protopterus; species Protopterus annectens. The sequence goes on along the minus strand of NC_056726.1, from coordinate 1,710,869,305 downwards.
CCTCCAAAACACTGGACTTGCCTGACTTTAGATTCATCAAGAGGAAATCATTCTTACTGGACCTGGAGAACCTTTTTGAAAAGATCACCAAACCAGTGGATGAAGGTAAAATGGTACACATCACATAACTTAACCTGGCCAATGTTTTTGACACACTCCAACACTCATAATATTAACGCTAAATAAACTGAGAATAAACTCACTATGTCACTCAAGGGAATGCCAGCTGTTTCAAGGATAGTATGTAGGGGAAGTTACCTCCACAAAAAGGACAGTCACCAGTGGAGTTCCCCAGGCTTCTGTGCTGGGACCTCTCCTATTTGGAATATTCTTTTATGAGGTAAAAGCCAATGCAACCAGGCTCTGACTGAATAGGTTTGTAGATAACTGCAAGTAGGAGCAGTCATTGAATCCCCAGATGACTTAGCCATCATGTAGAAAGTTTTTTCCCAAATAAATAGCTGGTACCAAAATCATGGACTGAAACTAAAATAACAAAATATGTGTTATTAAATCCTTTGGGAAGTCATCTACCCTTAAGAACAACCAAGCTGACAATATGCCCCTAAGAGTTGCCCCCGTTGTTCAGAATATGGGAACTCATATGGACAGTGACCTAACATTCAACCAACATACCCATTGTTATAAGAAAATCCTTCTATACTGCACAGCTTATTAACAAAGGGATTCTGTCTAAATCTAAGAATGTCATTGTCCCTGCATTAGGCAAGTCATTGGGTATAATGCTCCATTTGGCATGTATCTGTCCAGACATATGCAGGAACTGGATCCTCCACAGTGATACCTCACTGAAATTGCAACAGGCCTAAACAATATGTTCTACATGGACTGACTCAAAGCCTTGCATTATACTCAGTATCCTACAGACTGCTGTAACAGTGTCATGCGTCTGGCATACAAGGCATCCTCTGAACGGACACTGATGTATTTTCTGCACATCAGCAAGTCAGATGGCATCAGAAATATTTGGTCTAGGGATCTAAACTTCTTTTGAAGCATCAGCAGAATGGTTTGAAAGGGCAGTTATATCTCCCAGAGGTAACCGCTGCTCCAAAACAAACTCCACATCCTTGTAAAACAAGCCTCAACACTGTCCATATTCAACTGTGACTTAGATCTATTGATGGGTAACAGAAAATATACCCCAAGACTGTACTCTTTTCTGCATTTCCTGAGCTATTAATAATTTCTGGTTCATATGGGCGTCCTTACTCTTAAGTACTTCTTATAAGTTAGCGCAATTCTTACTTTTGGATGGTGTCTTCTCTTCCTTCCAGGTTTCTTTAACAATATCAGGTAGACTTATTTGATGCCTGCATAATACTTAAATGATGTTTACTCCCACTGATACTTGGGGTATCTTTCTTTTTACAAGTGCTTCTATGACTTTTCTAACATAACTTTATGATCAATTTCAGTGTTTTCCTGAAGGTCACTACTAAACTACCAGTCACTGTGTTTGGTATAATGATGTTTTAACTGCTTATTCTCAAAGTGTATGTATAAATGACATAACTGGTGTACCTCAGTCAGTTAACATTTCTTTAGGAATGCCTACAATAATGAATAACAGTAATAGCTTCAATTCTCTGTCAAACACGTAACAATCAGTCTGTGTAATAGAACAGCTGATGGAAATTTCGTGGCGCAGTCTGCTGTCATCATAAGTTCATATGCACTGCTAGAATCCAACAATGTCCATAACAATACATTAAAATGGCACATATGTAATTGACATTGAAATCATTGGATTTGAGAATCCAAATTGTGGAGCTGTTTTTTTTTTTTTTTTGTGAGGTACATGCTGAAGGGGGCATTGTACTCAATAACTGGCCTGATAGAGGAAGAATACAGGCATGTTATGACCTCCTTGTCACTGGATGAGATACCCTTACTTATGAAGTGTGCCATATAGAAAGCTTTCTGTAAAACGGAATCAACATAGTGGTCAAAAGTCAGGTTGCTATTAAACTGGGTGCCCAAATTCCTTATGACTGACTGCATGCTTAGGATGTTGTTCTTCATGTGATAATACGTGGGGACATCACTCTCCCCAAAGGGGATGATGATGCATTTTTTGGCATTCAGCATGAGGCCATGTTTCTGGCACCAGTCATCCGTTTGGGTGAGAACCTCTTTGAGGATGTACACATCACTTGGGGAAATGATGACCGCGCCCAGCTTGCAGTCATCTGCAAACTTGGTCAGCCATAGTCCACTGGTTTTGGCCTGCACCTCAAGGAAGTATATTCTGAATAACAGAGACCTCAAGACCGATTCCTGGGGTATGCCACTCATTGTGGGTCTGCTGCTTGAGGTGGTTTCCCCTATTATAATTAGGTGGGTTCTATCAGTGAGCCAGTACGCTACCCATCTGATAACATATGGATTGATACCTAGTTGAGAGAGTTTGTCTACTATGCCCGAGTGGGGAATAGTGTCAAAGGCCTTGGCCAGGTCAAAGTAGGTGGTATGCACTGTCTTTCCCTTGTCCATGGCTTTGCTGACTGTCTCAAAGAAGTCGACCAGATTTAACAGACATGACCTCCCCTTGATAAAGCCAAACTGTGTGGGGTCAAGTGTTTGGAGGTTAATAATGTCCCTGTCAATGAGGACCATGATAATCCATTCCATGGCCTTGCAGATCAGGCTAGTTAGGCTGATGGGTCTATAATTTCACAGATTGGTGGATGCTCCACCTTTGTTGAAAGGGATGACAGTGGCTGTCCTCCACTCGGCTGGGACAAAGACGGCACTCAGGCTTTGGTTGAATAGGGTGCCTAATGGTGCTACAATTTCATGCCTGAATTCATGTAGGATGCAGCCTGGGATATTATTGGGTCCCATGGAGTCTGTATTTTTGCCTTTGATAGGGCAGTGATGACCTGCTCCCTAGAGATAAGGGGGGCAGGTACTGGGGATGCTCTGATTTACTGACGGCAGGACAGATGGGTGACGTTTTCACGGAACCTGTCAGCCAGTAGGTTGGCTATATCTACAGCATTTGTGTATGTGGTGTCCTTGACCACCAATTCTGAACAGGTCTGGGTGCTTCCTTTGAGACTGCGGACATATGTGAAGAAGGCATTATGACTGTCTCTAGTAGGTGTGGCTAATTTTGACTTGAAGTTAACTTTAGAGGATTTCACTAGTGCTCTTATTTGCTTGTTAAAGCTAAGGACAGATTGCTTCCAGTTGGGCACCTGCTCCTTCTTGATCCTGGACAGCATTTTTTTTCCTTTTGTTATATAGTTTATTTATTGCAGATGCCCACCAGACAGGTTTACTCTTCTTTGTTGAGGATGATTTTGTCCTGTCAGGTATTCCTGAATCCATGCATCTATATAAGTGCTCATATAGAACTTTGGTGTAGATTTGGACATTGGTGCCAGTTCCAAAATAGGAGGAGGGGGATGTGAAACTGTGTATTCTATCCCTCAGGAGGTTGTAATCAGCTTTGGAGAAGTTTTTTTCTTTAACCCTAGCTAGAGGAGTGTCAGGGGAGATGCTGAATTTGAAGGTAACTGCTTTATGGTCTGATTTTACTAGGGAGGATGATACTGTAGGGGTGCTGCAGTGGTTATTCATGTTGGTTAATAACAAATCCAAGATATTATCACCTCTTGTGGGAGTATCGACTAGCTGCTCCAAGGCATTTGCATTGATAAAATCAAGAAATCTCTGTGCATTTGCTTTCTCTCATAAGTAGTTTTTCCAATATATGGTTGGGTAGTTAAAGTCACCCAGGATCAGGGTAAAGGGTTGATTCTTGATAGATTCAAAGAGGTCCAGATAGGTGGAGTGGGCATCCTGAGTCAAATTTGGTGGCCTGTAACCAGCTATGATTTGAATAGGGGTCTTGTCAATGGTTAACTGCACCTGGAGTGTCTCCTGTGCGCCATAATGTTTGACCAGCCTGGAAGTGTGTGTGTCTTTAATATACATTGAAACTCCACCTCCTTTGGCTTTGCTGCCCACAGTTTGGGGTATGAATGTATAATAGGATGAGTAACCTGGTATGGCTGGGGTGCTCTCTGCAGCTTTGAACCAGGTTTCTGTGACTGCACAAATGTCAGCATCTTCCAGGGATAAGAATGCTTGCAATGAGTGTAGTTTCATGTTTAGACTCCTAGCGTTTAGCAGCATGACCTTTAATTTGCATTTTGTTGATTTTTTTTATTTTGGTTTTATCGACTTCAGAACTTTTCCTAAAAAGGCACTATTGGCAAGGCAAGGGCCTTTGCCAGAAGTCTGAAGCCCAAGTGAGACAGATGCAGGCTGTCTTTAGCAAAGCATTGTGGTTTGTCGATCATATCTTCCCAGGCTGTCAGGTATTGGATTCCCCTGGAATAACACCAGAAACTAAGCCAATTGTTAAAGTCAGTCATTTTCTGTTTGTATTGAGGCATCATTCTGGGTGATGGTAGAATGCTTTTTAAGGCTATGGACAGACCTGCATGGGACACATATTCAGTGATCTCGATCATGTCTCTCTTCATATAGTGTTGAGAGACTTGAGTGCGTGTGTGATATGGTGGATTATGGCACCTGACAGACAACTAACTGTGACTTTTTCCTTATCCAGCCTGGGGAGAGGTACATCTGTGTGTCTCACAAAGGAGTCTCCTATGACTAATATGTTGGGTTTATTGTTAGGCCTTTGTGGTTGTGAGACACAGGTGTGTGGACTCTACTTGCTATATGGTGTGGAGGGTTGTGGAGTTCATGTGTGTTTTTGCCTCTGAAGTCTCCTTTGTTTGGGTATGTTTTTGTTGAGAACCTCCACATATGTGGGTGTGTGTTGTGTAGTTGAGGGTGGTGTTTGAGGTGTAGTGATTGTGTTGATAACCTTCTCAGTGTCAGATATACTGGCTTGTGAGGGAGAGAGCATAGACTCTAGGTTCTTAATGTAATTGCATCTCTCACAAATTCCCTTCCTAGGTGGAAATAGCAGATGGCTGCCCATGTACATGAGGCAGTTGCTACACTCTCAGGATACCCATATCAACCAGGCTGGCAGGAGAAACTGTAGGAAATTATCCATCCATATTTCTCAGAATCTGAGGAAAAGAAGCCAGGGAACACTAAGGGGTAGGCCTAAACCCAAGGGTTTAGACCAAAACTAAGAGGCTTAGAATAACACTTACATTTAAATAGGCTAAAAACAAGCAGTAATAAATGCAGCAGAAAAGATGCAATTGCTCTCAGCAATGAGCAATGCATATTAATTATGTGTGGTGGGGCTAATTGAGCGTTCACGGTCCTTCCCTGGAGTATTGGCTGTGAAACCTTGTAGAACAGCATGGATAATGAATCTGTGTACAGGAGAGCACCAAGTGTCCTCCCCCATACCTGTCAACCTCTTAGAGCAAGAAATCCATTGAAAGATGAATTTGCCTCATGTTCCATCTAAACCTGTTCTCTCCCAGGGCATTTAAATCCAGGCTGATTTATGCACAGTTCCTCTGGAGCTTCCATTTCTAGGCAGTTGAAAAGAATCATCAGCCTCTAAATGAGATACAGTGACAATGTCTACTGGAGATATAGTCAAAGATAATTAGTTCCACTAGATTCTGCCAAATCTGCTATGGCTTACAAAAGCCCTCCTTTTATAAAAGAAATAAAAAAGATAATTGGTTCTTTAATGACCAATTAACATAATATGCAGTAATGTCTTCTTTATCTAATACATAGAGTATTACCTAACTATTCTTTAAAAAAATACATAATTATTTATATACATTTTATATTATAAAATTTCACTGAAAATGCTTCAAACTAAATACTTTGAAAGATAACATTTTTAAAATATACATTGCAAACCAGCCAGTTTTAATACCCCACAATTCTACATTTCTCTGTCACAGTTCAGAACCCTGAGATTTGAATTTAATGGATGGCTTGCAGGAGTTAGGCAACCCTTCCAACATTAAGAAGTAGTTTGCATTCATGATGCTAACAGATTAGCAGGCAACACTATGTCAGGATGGAATGTAGGCCAAAGGGTTACAAAAGAAGTATTTCAAAGACCACAATTACACCATAACATGACAATGTAGTACTGCCTCCCTGAATTCTGAAAACTATTCAAATCTTTCTCATTTACTGGATTTGAGATGGCTACAGTATCTGTCGCACCACACTCTGGCAATGGAGACAATACCATGGCATGTTATAATGGAGTAGTACATACAGGATTTAGTTCCTTCTGAAACTCTGTGCCTATTACCCAGGAGCCCTTGTCTACTTTAATACTGTGTACAGTGTTGTATAATCATATGAGAGGGTGACAGCGGTGGTGCAACAGTTAACATTGTTGCCTCACAGCAAGAGTTTCTCCAGTTCAGTTCTTGGCTGGGGTGCCTTCTGCATGGAGTCTGCATGTCCTCCCTGTGGTCATGTGGGTGTCCTCTGGGTGCTCCAGTTTCCTCCCACATCCCAAAGATATGCAGTAGGTGAATCAGACACTCTAAGTTGGTCATAGATGAGTGTGTGTGTGTGTGTGTGTGTGTGTGTGTGTGTGTCTGTGTGTGTATGTGTTAGCGAGTGGTGCCAATGAACTACTGCTGCAGGGCTAGCCACCTGGGAGTGTAAACCTTGGCTTGAGATTATTGTCACTGTGTAAGTGACACCCAAACCTCATGTGCAAAACGGGAAAAAGGGGTTGAGGATGGATGGATTTTATTATCATATTTTCATATACACACACACACACACACACACACACATATATATATATATATATATATATATATATATATATATATATATATATATATATATATAGCATTGTCTTTCTCAGTTCACCCCTCCATGCTATATATAGAGCCAAAAGTTTTGGAAGTTGCTGTGTTTTTTTCCCCAGATAATTCATGCTGCTACGAGTCCAGGTCATGTACCTGCTTACTTTGTTCAAGTAACAATTCTTCAAGTAACAATTCTTCAAGTAACAGTTCTTTAATATATTATTCAAAGGCAACACTGATTACATTTTCCAGTTCTTACACCACACTACAGTTATATTTATGTTGCTTGCAGTATTTTCTGTTTCTTTTTCACCAACTGAGATCTATGCTGTATCATTTTGTGTTTCTGTTTCATTTTCGGCATTTGCACTTGGCTTCTTAATTTTCATTTTCTAGCAAACGCCTCTCTGTGTAAACTTATATTTGGCATCTTGCTGTATCACTTTCTTTTCTGCTTCAGGCACTCTGTAGGTATTTGAATACATGGAGGCTTTTTCCTTTGCTATGCTGTATGAGAATTGTCCTACCAAGCAGATATAAAAAAATACTTCCTTATTTTTAGCTAGAAATTCCAGCACTTTTTGTTTCAGAGTCTTATATAAAGATTCATCTTGCTGAAACAGTAGAAATTGGTTCTTTTTTTACTACATTTTTTTCTATCAGAGTGCTCTAACTTCCTTCTGAAATTCAGTCTCTTTTCATTTTGTAAGTATATTTATACAACAGATTTGATCTGGTTATCTTTAAACAGCCAGCTTGACTTTGCTTGAATTTACTTCATTTTACTTCATTTCTCCAAAATAAATAGTTGGTACAAAAATCATGGACTGAAACTATGATACCCAAATATGTATTATTAAATCCTTTGGGAAGTTATCTACCCTTAAGAAACGAACCAAGGGC